>NC_079444.1:21665187-21695187 GCF_903798145.1 Danio aesculapii
TTAACATAATTTGTCTAGTTAATCAAATGAATGTAGTTAAGCTTTTTTATAGCGCCAGGTTAAATAGTAGTGTCTAGTATCTTGTAAAAAAAACGAGTAAAATACTATGTACTGTCCTTGTGGCAAACACAAAAGTTTTTAAAAACTTATTTGAAATGTTAAATAAAAACACGTGTTGGGGAAAAATACTATATAAAAATTCACAGGAGGACTAGTCATTTTGTTTTCAGCAGTAACCTGTCATATTATGTATGAGCTTATTTCACCAAAAACCTTAAAATTATTGTTTAAGAGCTGCTGAAATTTATAGATCATAACAGGAGAACTCATTGAGGACACAGCCAAATAATGTATTATAATACACATCTGCAGTCACAATCTAACGTCCAGAGAAGGAAACACAAAAATATGGTGTTCAAGACAAATAAAGAAACACAAGTAAAGATGCTCAAAATTGAGAGGTGCATTTAAAATCAATGTTGTTTTTTTGGTCGGCAGTTTCTTCTAAATGTTGTCCTTCATATTGTTGTCCAGCACATTATAGAGATTTAGTGTTCAAAGAGAATGTATTTTAAAGCCGTTAAACAATGTTCAGAGAGATGTTCAAGTATTTTGTGAAAGTGTCAGCAGATGTGAGATAAAAGCGGAGATTCTGGGAACTCCAGGTACGTGTTATTCTGATTTACAATAGCTGCAAAAATCAAAACAGATATGATTCATAAATGCATCCAACTATTTAGACGCCTGTCAGTAGAGGATTAGTGAATCCACACTGTCTAATCTGTCATAAAGCAGATCAGGATAGTGGATTTATTTATCTATCTGTACCTATTTATGATATTAAATTCTTTTTCCTCCATATAACCAGCATTTCTACATAGCCTGTCCTAAAATGAAAATAAATGGGATTGGTTTAGTTAAAGGCTGATTTTACGTAGGATGTGGCTGTTTGTGGTTAGGGTTACACTACGAGTCTATGATAGTCATTTAGCCTTAAAACATTTTTGAGAGCGAAATCTGATTTAAATGCATTACATGTGGCTGTTTGCCACGTGCTTCATCTGTTTTCACTTAAAGCTTCGGTCATGAGCACTGCTGCTGCCCCCGCTTGGACATGTAGAGAAGTGCTTTACAAAGAAGAATCTGTATGTTTCAGTGGTTTTTAACTGTTGACATTGTTGACAAATGCGTTTTTTTACGTAGTTTTTTTTCAAACTACTGTTTCTCATTCATTTTTTATTCACGAATTGAATAAATAATTACAAAAACTGCTGATTTCTAAAACATGTCAAATACATATATTTAATAATTAAAGCCTTTAGATTTGCTTTAATAATCACGGAAAAAGTTTAGACACTGGAGTTTGTTTTTGAATAAGAGTAGAGGCTTTGTTCATTAAAGATTTTTAAACAATTTATGGTGACGTATGTGATTTTTTAAATGAATTTTATAGAGATCATTTGGTTACTCAAACCATGCTCACAACCTTTTGCAGCAACCATTCTTTGGTTTTGCCCATTGTGATGAATGACTGTGAGTTGGGCCAGGAGCTCACTGTTTAACAGTATCATCCAGGTGTAAAGAAAATGCAATCAATGCACTGTAAATGGATTATTTGATCAATTAGTCATGACAACATATGTTTTCAGGCCATTGCAACTTATTAAACTAAGTTAATCATGTTCCAACTTAATTTTATAAGTTATGCAAGCTGTTTGAAGTCAGGTTAACATAATATAAGTTCAATGGACTCATAAGGTTGATTTGATTCAGCCTAAAAATTTAAGTCAACCAGGATTTTTCTTTTTACAGTGTGGGAATAGACTTCAAAAAATAGTTTGCTCAATTGAATTTATAGGGCTGCCATTAACTTTGCCGCACATATATGTGACCCTGGACAACAAAATCAGACATATGCTTGCATTTTTTTAACAGATTTATACATCATCTGAAAGCTGAATTTCATTGCTGTATAGTTTGTAGGATTGGACTCTAATTGGCTGATATTCAACTATTTGACAATCTGGAATTTAAAGGATGAAGAAATCAAAAATCTGATATTAAAAAATGTCTAAATGAAGTGCTTAATGCATATAACTAATCAAGAATTATCTGTTAATACATTTACAGAGGACAATGTAGAAAAGTTTCATGAAACATGATCTTTACATAATATATATATATATATATATATATATATATATATATATATATATATATATATATATATATATATATATATATATATATATATATATATATATATATAATATCTAGAATTTTGAGTCATACAGTGTATTTTTGCCCATTTCCACAAATATACCCATACAACATTTTTTGGTCCACTTATTTTTAACAAAGATATTTCTTGAAATACCCTGCCTGCAATTGTTGTTCTCAGTAACCGTAATTTGTGTATGTGTGTTAATATTTTTTGTGCATTCTTTGTTCATATCTACCGATTGGTGCCAACATTAGTGAAGAGTCCTGTGAGTGTGAGAGAGACTGAGGTGAGGGTAGTGCCCACATTCCTGTGGCATTATTGACATTCTCAATTCTCAAAGTCTGTGGTGCTTTGCCCAATCTCAAACTGACAGTGTGTGTGTGGGAGACCCGATGCGTAAATGAAATGTACATATTATTCTCCTGATTGGCTGCCTCGGGCCCGCAGGGAGGATTGGGGTAATTAGCAGAAGCCTCTGCCTCCACCCCGTGGCACTTCACGAAGGTGCAATTAGGATCTAGGTCTACATCTGTAGTCAGAGCCATGCTTTTGTATGCCAGTTCATAAATTTAGAGCTTCCAGAGCACTATAGGTTTATGGATATTCCTCATTCCATCTTTTATAAACACTTTTTATAAAGGCTCCGTAAAGAACTGCTTTAATTCTTCAGAGCATAGATGTGACAAGGTGCTGGAAGCATTGCTCTGAGCTTGGGTCTTATGTTCAATCCACTTAAATTTGTAAAAACTAATAAGTTAACTTAATTCCTTCATGTTTTCCCAATACAAATTAATTGTGTGGAACCCAGCATTCGATTAGTGAGTAAATATTTCCTGCTTGTGACTGTGAGGATATTTGAGTTTAGTGAATACACTCTCATGTTCAAGAAAACAGTCTGACCTTTACGGCACACTGCACAAATGTAAGCAATTATTTACTTTAAAAGCAGGTGAGTACACATTTTACCCTGAAACTATTAATAAAATTGACTGTGTGTATAATTATAAAAATTAAGTCAGCTTAACAGCTCCAAGTTACAACGGTTTATTCACTTTTTTAAATAAAAAAAACATTTAAGGCAATGGGTTTACTCCATGCAACTTCACAGCAATTCGTAACTGTTTGATTAAGGGGCTAATTAGTATTAGTTTGTTTCATTTAGTTTGCTCATTCCTGAAATGACAAGTAGGGGTGGGGTTTGGGGAATGCATCCTTTTAAAAATCATATGATTTCATTCATTCATTCATCATTCATTTTCTTTTCGGCTTAGTCCCTTTATTAATCCGGGGTCGCCACAGCGGAATGAACCGCCAACTTATCCAGCACGTTTTATGCAGCGGATGCCCTTCCAGTCGCAACCCATCCCTGGGAAACATCCATCCATACACACTCACTCACACTCATACACAATGGACAATTTATCCTTCTCAATTCACCTGTACCGCACGTCTTTGGACTGTGGGGAAAACCGGAGCACCCGGAGGAAACCCACCCGAACGCAGGGAGAACATGCAAACTCTACACAGAAACGCCAACTGACCCAGCCGAGGCTCAAACCAGCGATCTTCTTGCTGTGAGGTGACAGCACTACCTACTGCGCCACTGCGTTGCCCTCCTATGATTTCATACAAGTGAAATCGCATGAATTCATACAAATTAGACACTTTTCTTACAATACTGTACAATAATAGTTTCCTTGTTATATTGGGCTGGTTCACTCACTTTTTAAAGCAAAGTAACTAATTGTTTTTTCCATTGAAATATCCTGCTGAAAGTGGCTATCACAAGAATTTTAAGTTACTGTTGTATTTCTATCAGCTTGATCCACTTTGGCTATTCTCTTCAGCCCTCAAAGCATTTCGTTTACTGAACTGCTGCTTATTGGATATTTCTTCTTCTTCAGACCATTTTCTGTAAACACTAAAAATAGCCGTGTGTGAAAATCCCACTAGATTAGCAGTTTCTGAGATACTCAGACCAGTCCATCTGGCACCAACAACCACACGATGCTCAAAATCACCTTTCGTGCTCAGTTTGAACTTCAGCAGATCTTCTTGACCTCGTCTATTTGTCTAAAGGCATTGAGTTACTGCCATGTGATTGGCTGATTAGCTATCTAGGCTAACGAACACTCCTAATTATAAAAAGACATATGGATATTAAAAACTTGTGTAGAAATATGATTCCACCCATTTTGTAAAAAAAAAAAAAAAAGACACTGTGCTCAATTCTAACGATAACCAAGTCTAAAATCCAAGCTTATAATATTTTTCAAGCATTGCAAGGCTGCAAAACAATAGTTTAAACAGTTTAAACCACGTTTTGGCAATTTTCCTTCTGGGTGACAGCAAAATAATAATATGTAAAAATAATAGTAATGTAGTAATATTAAATAATTTGCTAAAAGAAGTTTCCACAGAAACAAAACAGTATACAGATTAAATGTATACTATAAAATGAAATGTAATTGTATATATATTTTTAAAATATATATATTTACACTATCAACAATCTCCTGTAGAATCTACAGTAACTTACTGGCAGCAGTGTGCCAGTAACTTACTGTAAACAAATTACAGCAAAAATACTGTATTCACATTTACAGCACATTTCATCTTGCTGTTTATGTATTTACAAAATTGTATGTATATCTTTACTGTAGAATATACTTTAATTTTCACACAGCAACTTCAAAATACAGTAACATACTGCATAACTGTCCTGCAGTAAAATACAGTTCATATTACAGTTAAATACTGTGTAATTTACGTTTTTTCCAATTGTCCAGCTCTTTTCTGTAGACTCAGACCCTTTGGATTAGAAACAGTCGGTCAGTTGTGTAGCCTAATACTGTTGTAGGTCAATCCGCATTTATGGAGTTCACAGAAGGCTAATGTAGGCTGCAGACTAATTTAAAATCATTAAACCACTCTGGTAAAATCAATTCAGAGATTGAAGGAAAATGAGCCTTTAATTAGTGGCTGTCTAATGTCTGGACCACACGACACCCGAAAATTTGTGGGGGTGGGTTCATAAAAAAAATAAACGCTTTTTATCCCTACATTGCGTTATACCTCTCTGTATTTATTTTGGCCTTTTTTTGACCATATAGAATTCAGAATATGTGTTTGGCATGGACACAGACACTACATTTTTGCAGCAATAAAATGTCCTAAAATGAGTGCAGAGAAAGGTGGTTAATTAGTTCGCAAATTAATTTTTTATCCCCCTTCTGTCAAGCATTGTTTATACAATGTCAGTCCTTATCAGCGTATTCAGTATACCATGAAAAGTTTGTTGAAGTGAACTCACATTCGCTTGAGAAGGTAATCATAGCAAGAGTAACACTTTGGGCAGAATCTGATGGTAAATTAACAAACTATGAAATGCCCTCCAATAATTAATTATCATAAATAACTGTAATCCATTTCCCAAAGATGGGTTGCGGCTGGAAAGGCATCCGCTGCGTAAAAACATGCTGGATAAATTGGTGGTTCATTCCGCTGTGGTGACCCCGGATTAATAAAGGGACTAAGCCGAAAAGAAAATGATTGAATGAATGAATGAATGAATGAATGAATGAATGAACGAATGAATGAAGTGTAATTTTAGTTGCACTTCTTAAAACTGACCTAAATCTTCACTCCACTAGACCTAAAGGACAATAAACATGAAGAACTGTTTACACCACACCACTCCACGTTCGTGTCCTCTTTTTGGCCATTAATGAGAGTAAATGTGTTTGTTTGGTGGGTCGATTTAAGTTGCTTTATTTCCGACTCGGCTCTATGCCATTTAGTATGCACTTAAGGTAATGGAAAGCAGAAAAATATCATGGGAACCCTGTAGTCTGCTGTTCAACCAATCGTGAACAGCTGGATTATGCCTCACAAAACCTTTTAATACCACTGTTCACTAATGATCCGGACCGGCGGCCCTTTAATCCCCACTACATTAATTAAAAAGAGCACGAGCCCTTGGAAGATCATGCCATCTGCTGCTGTTTCATTCTACAGACAGATTGTGTTTGGTGCTTATTTAAAACAGAATTTCTTTACTTGTCAGGGAAGGCAGGAGGAATGAGAAAGGGATAAGACTGCTGGAATTACAGAGAAACTAATTATGCTGAAATACCTTAAAGTCTTTGATTTAGCTTTGTTGTGCGCCCTGGTGAGCAAGCATGAATTTTGATAAAAACTTGTAGTTTGTATGGTAGCTGAGAGAGCTCCAACGGACTGCAAGTTAAGAAAACGTGCAATTAGAAAAACACAGATTTAGAAAACATCTTCAACAATTTGACAACATGCTAACACAAATTCTCATAACGCATGTGGTATTATCTGAGAGGTGAATTTTAGTTATTGTCATATCCTGGTTGTATGGGTTCTTGTTGTTTGTATATTTTTTTTAGAATTACAAATTGCTCAATTAATGTTAAATTAAACTATTTTAATACCATGCTAGCATAAGTTTTATTTCATTTTACATTAATTGTGCAGTTCATCAGATTATTAAGGCTAAAAATAAATAAACAACAAGGAACTGATCAGTATGTTAAAAACAATAAACAGAAAGCAGACAGATTTATCATTTTTGGGGGTCCCCTGACACATTTTAACTGTGGTCTGTGATATTTGTATTTGCATGTGTTGTGAGAATTTGAAATGTAAAATATTATTTGAATTTTAAAAACTAAAATATAGAAACTTATATTGTTTAGACAATTGTTTAGACACCACCAATATTTTGGAGACTTCTGTCAGTCCCTCAAAAAAAAGCATCTGTGAAAACTACAATTATTTTGTGTTGTGTTTTGATGCTTAGTGTAAAACTGTAATGACAGCTTAATTGTTGCCTTAAGATTCCTCATATGATCAATT
Organism: Danio aesculapii; assembly: GCF_903798145.1. Classification (NCBI taxonomy): domain Eukaryota; kingdom Metazoa; phylum Chordata; class Actinopteri; order Cypriniformes; family Danionidae; genus Danio; species Danio aesculapii. The sequence continues at coordinate 21,672,293 of NC_079444.1, forward strand.
GATTTTGGATTAATTTATTAAAAATAAAAACAATACATTCATAGTATTAAGTGTTTTTAAAAGTGGTCTTCAAAACGTTTGCAGTATGAATGATAACTGTTTAAAAATATGATAACTAGCAGGCATTTTTTAAACAAATTTATATTTAAATTACATATTAATAAAATGTACGTATTTATTTATTTTTCTATTTTGTTTCCGTGTGCGTAATGGGAGAAAGATCATTAATCATTAATTAAAATCCAATATTAAATGTAATAAGAAATGCAATGCAAATGAGAACACAGGGGGAAATGCATAAAAATGAGTGTTTAATGTTTACCTCCACCCTTTCTGTCTCCCTCGTCCAAACACACGCACACTCTCTCACTCTTGCGCACGTGCCATTGGCCAAAGGCGCGCGCACTTGTGCTAAAGTACGTGGTTCAGTTCTTACCACTCCACTGTCAATAGCGTGGTCTTTCTCTCTCCTGATTTTAGTGCTTTTTGGTAGATTTATCTACCATATTGAAGCTATAACTATGCGTGTTTTGTTTGGCCTTTCGTGTTAATGCGCGCGTTGGAAAGGAGTCTGTTTTAATGGAGAAGTGGATGTGGACATGGCAGGTAACCTGCCTGGCGCTCGTCGCATCTCTGATGGATGTAGTTCTGGCACAGATTCGTTACACGATCCCTGAAGAACTGGAGCACGGGGCATTTGTTGGGAATATCGCAGAGGATCTGGGACTAGACACTAATAAACTCTCAGTCCGACGATTCAGAATAGTCTCGGGCGCAAAACGACAATATTTAGAGGTGAATTTAGAAAACGGGGTTTTGTTTGTCAATGAAAGAATCGATCGAGAAGAGTTGTGCGAACAAAATCCATATTGTTCATTCCACCTCCAGGTTGTGATCGAAAACCCTTTGGAGCTGTATAGGGTGGAAGTTGAAATATTTGACGTCAACGACAACTCTCCCGTTTTTCCATGGAGCGAGTTTAACCTGGATATATCCGAATCTGCCGCGCCTGGATCGCGCTTCCCACTGGAAAGCGCGCAGGATTTGGATGTCGCTGACAACTCTTTGCGCTCCTATTTGTTAAGCGTAAACGAACACTTTGTCCTGGATGTCCAGACGCGAAGCGATGGGAGCAAATTCGCAGAACTCATCTTGGAAAGCCCGCTGGATCGGGAGCAGCAGAAAACTCACCTTATGGTTCTCACAGCGGTGGACGGGGGCTCGCCTGAGAGATCTGGCACCGCGCAAATAAACATAACTGTACTGGATGCCAACGACAACGCGCCTGTGTTTGACCAGAACTTTTATAAAGTAGGCTGGCTGAAAACGCACCACGAGGGACAGTCGTAATAAAACTTAACGCCACCGATCTCGATGAAGGACCTAACGGGGAGATCACGTACTCTTTTAGCGGCCACGCGCCCATGAGAGTGCGCGAGCTTTTCAGCGTAGACTCTAGGACTGGAGAAATCAAAGTAAAGGGACTTATAGATTATGAAAAAGCACGGATGCATGAGATTTACGTGCAAGCCAAAGACAAGGGACCGTCCGCTGTGGCGGTGCACTGCAAAGTTATGGTGAACATTATAGACGTCAACGACAATCTTCCAGAAGTGATTCTCACATCTGTATCTACGCCTGTCCAAGAAGACGCGCCCCCAGGCACAGTGATCGCCGTCATCAGCGTCATGGATAAGGATTCTGGAGAAAACGGGAATGTGGACTGTGAAATTCCACATCATGTCCCCTTTCAACTTCATTCTTCTTTTAAAAACTATTATACATTGGTTACATGCGATTTTCTAGACAGAGAGAGCATTTCAGAGTATAACATCACTCTTACTGCGCGTGATATGGGCTCACCGCCTCTTTTTACGCGGAAAACTATTTTAGTACAAGTTTCAGATATCAACGATAACGCGCCGCGTTTCAAGCAGCCCTCCTACACGGTCTACCTGACCGAAAACAATGCGCCAGGAGCATCCATCTGCAGCATCACCGCGCAAGACGCAGACGCGGACCAGAATTCCTACTTATCCTATTCAATTCTGGAAAACGACATCCACGGGATGCCAGTGTCCACCTACGTGTCCATCAACTCAGACAACGGCAACATTTACGCGCTGCGCTCATTCGACCACGAGCAGCTGAGAAACTTTCAAATCGTGGTTCAAGCAGAAGACGCAGGCTTCCCGCCTCTGCGCGCGAATGTTACCGTGAACGTGTTTGTTTTGGACCAGAATGACAACCCTCCGGTCATTGTGTCCCCGATGCCCGAGAACGACACTGCAGCGGTTGTGGTTGTCCCTCGATTTGTTGACGCCGGATACCTGGTGGCCAAAATCACCGCTATGGACGCGGACGCGGGGCAAAACTCGCGTCTGTTTTATGAAGTCCTCCAAGCTACAGATGCTAGTTTGTTCAGCGTTGCCTTGTACACTGGAGAGATCAGGACAATTCGGCGGCTGATGGACAACGACCCCAGGAGACACAGGCTGGTGGTTTTGGTCAAGGACAACGGTCAGCCGCCGCTCTCGGCCACGGCCTCCATCATGTTGTCAGTTGTTGACAGTGCGCCAGAATCCTCGCCTGATTTTGGTGACCTCGCGCTCAGCCCTCACTACCGGTCAAACCTCACTCTGTATTTAATCGTGTCTCTGGGCGCAGTTTCGTTCACATTTCTCGTGGCTATTATTGTCCTGGCTTCAATCAAGGGATGCAAGGACGGAAACTCGTGCTGTGGATTTCATGCTAAGGACTCCGAGAGCGAAGTCATTAAAAAGTCGAACCTGAACATTCACATATCACCGGGATCCATTAAACAGGACCAGTTCAACGCGAACAACCCAATAGGCCAAAACTACTGCTATAAAATGTGTTTAACTCCAGAGTCGTCGAAAAGTGACTTCATGTTTCTCAAGCCCTGTAGTCCGACGGGAACATCTTCTCGAAACAACATCAAGGAGATGGAAAACAAAACCCTAACCTGGAGCTCAGGCAGCCACAGTATTAGTACAAGAAACGGGACAACCTCCCCAAACGAGGCAAGTAATCAATCAATCAATCAATCAATCAATCAATCAATCAATCAATCAATCAATCAATCAATCAATCAAGATCAACGGAGTGACCACTAGAGGGAGACTCCAGGTATTTCTTGTGCTTTGTAATCAGCCCAGAAATTGGCATTTGTAAAAATATAAATAATAACATGTAAGAACTAACTAACTTGGTGGTAACTTCAACACCACCCTTATAATGGTTCATATCATTGTGAATGCATGTTTGCGCGCCAAAAATATTAATTAATTGGTTTGAAAACGGCAAATCTAAAGCACCAACAGACAGTGTAAGTGTTCACAAAACATGTTTCTTTAAAAAAAGGCATTTGTAGGTGTCTGTAAAACTTGATGCATAGTTTGTATTTTATCATACACTCGCTCGCACATGGAAGTTAAACAGTAAAATCAAAAATACATGCAGTCTTTCATGGTCATCCAGTAATAGGTGCAAACTGGTCACTGTTTATTTAATATAAATTTGGGTGCCCCCCATCACTGGGAAACACCCATACACACTCATTCACACACATACACTACGGACAATTTAGCTTACCCAATTAACCTATAGCGCTTGTCCTTGGACTTGTGGGGGAAACTGGAGCACCTGGAGGAAACCCATGCCAACACTGGGAGAACATGCAAACTCCACGCAGAAATGCCAACTGACCCAGCCGAGGCTCGAACCAGCGACCTTCTTGCTGTGAGGCGACAGTGCTAGCCACTGTGCCACCGCGCCGCACAATATGAATATAATATTTTTCTTCTTATTATTAATATAAATGAAGTAGAAATAGTGCACCTTAATTTAAACAATGTTATTTACATTACTAATTGTACTAATACATTATTATTATTATTTATTATTACTATGATAATTATTATTATCATTATTACTATTATTTTTATTATTATTATTATTATTACTATTATTTTTATCATTATTATTATTATTATTATTATTATTATTATTATTATTATTATTATTATTATTATTATTATTATTATTATTATTCATGTGTTTAACAGCACTCAAAAAAGAATTGATCAAGCAGTATTGTTTGTTTCATTGTGCCGTTTCACCTTTGCTTCTTTCTGCTATTCTTCTATTCTGTGAACTAGACCTTAAAATTCCTAATGCACAGTTCATAAATAAACCATCAAATAAACAAATCCATTGTTGTCACTGCTCCATATGGTAGGTGTACAGCAACAATGTGATGAATTAATAAAATGCATTAGTGACTGTTTTTTGATGTATTCTGAGATATTTCCTCTTTTGGCACAGACATTATGTTTGTAGTACATTCTTGAACCTCTAATGTGTAAGTAAAGTAAATATTTTAAACCTTTTTCTTGCTTTGCAGTTCAAACAGGCAAACAGAGACCGAACGCTCACCAAGAACCAGCTGAATCACACGTATAGGAGGTGATTAAAATAAAAGCTGATTCCATCCCTCTCTGTCTGTCTTTTGCTCACATTTACAAAGCCTCTTACCTGTCCATGTTTTTGTTTTTCTAGTAATACCCCATTAAACACAGGTAGAACATTGCAGCGCAGACTGTTCCAGGACTCAGACAACTACTCCTACACCTCTGTCCCACAGTACTGGACCTGGGGGAATCACATACATGGTAAAATATTCATCATCCCTAAAACATTTATTTTAAAGAGGTGCTGTTATGCAAAATTCACTGTTATATGGTGTTTGAAAACAGGTGTGGGTTGAAAGTGTATGTAAACTACCAGTCTATAATGTTAAAAATCCAGCCACAACTTTTTTTTTAAATCCCCATTAATCATAAATAAATGTAGAAATCCAAAGTCACTGTAGACATTCTGGCTGAATTTAATTTTTACTGGAAATGTGCCTAAGAATGTCTGTAAAGTGTTACATGATTGGGCTAAATATATCTTTAGACGAGTCTGTTTCACCGATAACAGTTATCCAGAATGAGTATGTCACTTTATATTAGTGAACATTTCCAAATATCATTTCTAAATGTGCTAGCTAAAATGCTGAATGGATAATGTGGTTAAAGTTACCATTTGCTGTGTTTCCATCTATCTATTTATATCTGCATTTTGGAATATCACATAAAAAAAGCTTGATGGGAATGTCAAGATGTTCATCAGTTTTGAAAATGTGCATAAAAAAAACTTGTACTGAGTAGGATGAACATTTTACCCTATAAGAAAAAAAATTACAGAATAAATTCCAGCATGTGCAAACAAAAGGTTGTGGGATTTTATTTTCTCGTAATAACGAACATAGGCACAACGGGACAGCATTAATTGACAAACCAGCAGACTGACCCTTGCAAAAAATCTGAAATATTGTTTGGTCATTCTGATATCTGAAAATCCATCTATCAAGTGTTTCGGAATTATTACCTCCCGGAATTGTCTTGAGTGGCTGCACTCCCAAAAAGTCTTCATCCTCTCAGGCACAATTAATGTATTACAGGTTATTTATAATTTGTTACTCAACTGCTTTGGCACATTTTCTTAAAACAGACTTAACATTCTCTAAACTGTGAGTGCAAATCTCAAAACGGTTTGCTGGACTTCAGAACTTTATTGCATATCTGTAAAACTACTCTCCCAAAACATTTCATTCCTGCTAGTTATGGTCAGTAATTTGGCCAAGACCACCTAAATATAAAGTGTATTTGTCATTGTGTAAGCCACACTGCTCAAAATCATTAGTTTTTCACAATGATAGTCAACCATGGACATTAAGGTTTAGAAAAAAAAATCTGATATTTTTTGAGAAGAGTCATAGTCAAAAAGTCATAGTCAATAGTCATAGAAAAAAATGAACATTTGTATTTACACATTTATTTTTATATAATTGTATTACATGTTGCTTGTCCAATTACTGTATTGTATATTTAATATTACTTATGTTTCCACAAATACACAAATAAATACTACAATATATCATCCATGAAAAAAATTATTCTTGGTGGACATCCTGTGGCTCTTGTTGGCCAGAGATGACATCTTTCAATTGCTCTTACATGAAGCTGTGGTCACACTGCACTTTTCTCCCCATAGACTTCCATTTATACACACGCAAATGCGTCAGACAGTAAACGCAAGCTTGTGCGACAAGTTTTATTTCGCAGTTCACTGTGTTGGAATATTTTGGTGAACTCTGACCTGCAAAATCGCATCACATGATTGCGTGACACCAATCGAAGATCAAAACATGACCTCTCTGGACAGAAATTTAAAACATGGACTAATCGCTCACTTTTTTTTAATGTCTAATCATCTTGTTCAATCGCGCCCCTTTTCACAGTCCCGTACAACAGAATTTCGCATGCACAAACTCTAGTGTGACCGCAGAATAAGCATGTCACTGCAGTTCATGATTGTGAATGTAGCGATTGTGCTGTGGGCAATCAGTCAATCTATCAATCAATCAAATCAGTCTATCAACCTATCTATCTATCTATCTATCTATCTATCTATCTATCTATCTATCTATCTATCTATCTATCTATCTATCTATCTATCTATCTATCTATCTATCTATCTATCTATCTATCTATCTATCTATCTATCTATCTATCTATCTATCTATCTATCTATCTATGCTTGTATAGCAACTAAAGGTCATTTACCAATTTAGCAGACATTATAATATAAATATCAGATATTTATGGTGTAAATATGTGCGTATACAAATGTTTGATGCTTGAATAAATAGTTTTGAGTCTGATAGCTTACACAATGAAAAATGATTGAGAAGTTGTGAAGAGTTTGACATTTTAAATGAGAATCGACTCATCAGTTTTGATCAACAAACCATCAACCAACTGTACCTACTGTTTGCACACATGCCAAATAATTTGCCATTTGCTTAAATCAATAAGAAATGGCACTCTGATATGAACAATGAGCCAATTGTTTAGAGATCTAAACTTGTTTAGAAAAAAATATACATTTCAATCGAGAATTGAGCCAAAGCAATTGAGAAAAACTGTAAACAGTACAAGTAAAAGGCCCACAGTGCATTTGCATTTAGAGCTAAACACACAACTGTGCAACATCTAAATAGGAGCAGGTTAGACAAGCTATAATAAATGATCTGTGTGGTATCTTTGAGCTGAAACTTTATTTAGAGATTTAAAAATTTTTTGGGAGCATAAAACACCCCCTTTAAAGGAATTCTCAGGAAAAAACACCCAATTTTAAAATAGCTTTCTAGTGATTAAACTGGACAGCATAATAATAATAGTAAAACTGGATGCCATAATAACAAATGACTGTTTCAAATGATATATTTTTTTTACCTGTAGATCACTTACTGTATATTTTACTTGGATCATATGTGCTGTATGACTTTCTTTTATAACATTCCCATGCAAAGATGGGTTGCGGCTGGAAGGGCATTCGCTGCGTATAACATGAGCTGGATAAGTTGGCGGTTAATAAAGGGACTAAGCTGAAAAGAAAATGAATGAATGAATGAATTTCATAACAAATAGCACCTAAAAGTACTCTGATGGAGTTTTTTTTTTTTACAAATGTCTTCAGTGTTCACAAACTTTCTGAAATAGCGCAACACCTAAATAGAAGCAGATTGGACAAGCTATAATAAATGATCTGTGTGGTGTCTCTGAGCTGAGATTTTATTTAGAGATTTGTTTTTCTTCTATTTTTTGGGGAGCATGAAACATCCCTGCTAAAGGAATTCTCAGAAAAAAACCATCAAACTTTAAAGTAGGTTTACTAGTGATTAAACTGACTTTTTTTGTGTGTGATTTCCAACAGATTTTAAGACCTCACCCAAGGCTGGGGGTTTTCCAAATCGCTCATGGACACGATACAACCAGCAGGAGTCAGTTCATCCATCAGCAGACTATCAGCATAATGTTTATATTCCTGGAACTCCATCAACACTCTGTACACTCAAACTGGCTAACAATGGGGACATTGAGGTCTACAACTCATTCTCAACGTTTGGCAAAAAGAAAAAGCCAAACAACACCTTTCAAGAGGACGCCATAATAACAAATGATTTTTTCAAATGATATTTATAATGTTTTTTTTAACCTGTAGGTCACTTACTGTATATTTTAGTTGGATCATATGTGCTGTATATGATTTGCCTTCATAAATTTCACAACAAATAGCACCTAAAAGTATTCTGATGGATTTTATTTTTAAATGTCTTCAGTCTTCAGAAACTTTCCGAAAGTGTTTGACAGATGGGTGTTTCAATTAGCCACACTGGTGATAAATATAGGTTATATTATCCAATTTTATATACCTCGTTTCCAAAATGTACAGAATAAAAAGTTTTTATGAATTTATTTACTACACCTCTGTGGAATTTCTTCTTTCTTCTCATGAAAAAATAAGGTATGTTCACACATACGAGGAGTTTGTTTTCGAGACAGAGCTTCTACAGTGCATGAGAGTTACAAAGATGGGACAAAAAACAGATAATAAATATATTTTAAAAATAGAAGTTGTGACTACAAATATACAAATTGACAAGTGTATGTACAGGTATATTACTATAAACTAAGTTTATATAAAAATAAAATATTTTTTATAGATAAATTGACAATATTTACACAACTATCAGTAATTTGTTGCGCCATCCTTAGTCTCAGTTGACAGCCAGTGGTCTCCTGCTGCTGGCAACACAAACTCATACATATATTCATGCTATATATAGTTGAAGTGCTGTTTAAGAAAGAAGATTTTTTTAAACATAATTTAAAACATAATAGTTTTAAGAACTAATTTCTAATAAATAATTAGGTTTGTGTTTGCCATGATGACAATACATACTATTTGACTAGTTATTTTGCAGTATTCAGATTCAAGTGGAATTTAAAGGCTTAACTAGGTTAATTAGGCAGGTCATTGGACAACAGTTGGTTGTTCTGTAGACAATCTAATAGATAGATAGATAGATAGATAGATAGATAGATAGATAGATAGATAGATAGATAGATAGATAGATAGATAGATAGATAGATAGATAGATAGATAGATAGATAGATAGATAGATAGATAGATAGATAAGGAAAATTATAGGAAATATCTGTTAAACAGCACTTGGGAAATATTTGAAAAAGATTACAAATTTTCCAGGAGTGTCAATTAATGTTTACATCAAATTTATGTACAACAACAATTAATTATTATACAAGCTAATAATAAAAAGTATCACTTTATTTTGAGGGTCTCTATTGCCCAAATTGATTACTGTAAAAAAAAAAAAAACTGTCTGCTTTGTATCTGCTGACACTGCTCCACCAACAGACACTCTCCTGACTATAAGAAACTTTGTCATGTCAAGTACATGTCATTGACATTGGCAGGTAGTGGCAATGTAACTTAGAAATCAACAAAATATGTTAAAGGGATCATCAAAATAAAGTGATACCTAATAAAAAATATTATTTTTCTTCTTGTTGTTATTATTATTCATGGGTTCAATAGCACTGAAATGAAGCAAATAAGATACCTAAGAAGTCATTAATGTTTATTTCATATTATTGCTGTGAATTGTTTATTTTTCTTTGTTTCAAAATATACAGAGTAAAGAACGCTATTAGAATTTATTTCACTTGACAAACAAACTTGAAAAATTAACTAATAAGAATATGTGTACACTTATTTTGGTCACTGTTAAACTAAAGGACTATGAAAACTATTTCCATGGAAATAGCTTAAATAAAAACACAATCCAATGTATAAATATTTCACTCAATAAATATAATAAATATTTATAAATATATATGTACATATAATACATATTTACAATAAAATATTACAAATTATTTACACCTTTGTGACTTTGGGAATGAAATGAAAAGTATAAAATGAGTAAATTTGTTATTAGTAAATTTATTTGTTACAAATAAATATAATAAAATAACCAATATTTATAATATCTAGCTAAAAAAAGTTTCCCTAAAAGTCGTTTCGATATTGTAGTTCAAAAAAAAAATCTTTCATGTTTCTTGAAACATTTTCATTGTAAACACGATGTCGCTGCACTGTTGCTATTCACTTTAAGGCGCATACAAGCACAATCTCCTCATGCTCTGCTTCCACTGTGCTGTTGGACAGAGACTGAATCTGATCAGCGGGCGGGATCCACGGCACGGCGCTATGGCGATGCTCTGCTTGGCGCTTTTAGGATTCCAAACACTCCATTCGCCTTTAAACACACTGCTATATTTCTTGTGAAAGACAGAGAAAGCATTGCAATGGCTCCAAGGAGAAGATGCCGTATCGGCTTGGTCGTCCTCTCCGCGGTGTGGAGTCTCGCCTCGGCAGTAACCAGATACTCCATCCCGGAGGAGATTCCAGTGGGCTCCGTGATCGCAAATATCGCCACGGATTTGGGCCTGGACGCGCACAGCCTGTTGGAGCGCAAGGTAAAGCTGGATTATATTCATAGCAAGAAATACCTAGATATAAATAAAGACACCGGAGATCTGTTCATCGCTGAGGAAATTGACCGGGAATATTTATGCCCGGCCAAAACATCATCATTTTGCTTCCTCAAGATGGATGTGATAATCGAGAGCCCAATACGCATATTTAATATCGAGTTAGAAATAATGGACATCAATGACAACGCGCCTCAGTTTAGGAGGGAGAGGATACCGCTCGATATTTCAGAATCAGCAACACCCGGAGAGAGATTTTCCTTAACAAACGCGGTGGATGCTGATGTAGGAGAGAACTCAATAGAGACGTATTATCTCAGTGAAAGTGATGAGTTTACTATCGAAATCCAGTCTGGAAGTGACGGAACGAAATATGTAGACCTGGTGCTAAAAGCGAGTTTGGACAGAGAAAAACAAGCCCTTCATACACTGACGCTCACTGCTGTTGACGGCGGCACACCTGCGCGCTCAGGAACGGCCAGTATCATCATTCAAGTGCTGGATGTCAATGACAACGCCCCTCAGTTTGACCGACAGGTTTATTCGGTTGACCTCATTGAAAATGCACCAATTGGGACGCTGATTATGCATCTGAACGCCACCGATTTAGATGATGGCCTCAATTCGGAAATAACATACTCATTTACTTTATACACATCCGAGAAAACGCAAGAAAAGTTCTCGCTGGATCCCAACAATGGAGAAATAAGAGTCAAAGACGTGATTGATTTTGAAGAAGTCAGAAGTTTTGAGATGTACGTTGAGGCCAAGGACAAAGCGGTTAATCCGCTTTCTGGTCAGTGTAAAATATTGGTGTTCATCACTGACTTGAACGACAACCATCCTGAGATTACCATTAAATCATTTCAAAGTTCGATTAAAGAAAATGCCCCAATAGGAACAGTCATCGCTGTTATCAGTGTGAGTGATAGGGATTCTGGAGATAATGGGAAGATTGTTCTCTCCATCCACAATGCTTTAATGTTACCTTTTGCTCTTAACAAGTCATCTGAAGACTTTTTTGCATTAACACTTATCGAACCGCTTGACCGTGAGCAAATCAACAAATATGACATCACACTTCACGCCACTGATAAAGGAACCCCTCCTTTGACTGATAATGAAACGATTAGTGTTACAATTCAAGACGTCAATGACAACGCTCCAACATTCCCTCGATCCATCTACTCCATTCATCTAATGGAAAACAACGAACCGGGTGCATTGCTAGCCTCCCTAACTGCTCGTGATCCAGATTTGCATGAGAATCAATATCTCGTATACTTTATCATAGAAAAGGAGATAGCCAACACGTCAATGTCCATGCTCTTCTCCATCAATCCTGAAAACGGCAACCTCTACGCTTTACGAACGTTTGACTATGAAAGAGAGAAGGAGTTTCTGTTTCACATCGAAGCCAGAGATTCAGGACTCCCCCCCCTCAGTAGTAACGTAACAGTTCACATCATCCTCCTCGACCAAAATGACAACACACCCCTCATAGTTTCCCCATGGCGTCCACAAGGCACAGTCATCGAGCAGAAAATCCCAAGGTCGAGTGAAAAAGGATCTCTGGTCACCAAAGTCATTGCGTTGGATGCTGACTCCATGCAGAACTCTCGCATAACATATCAGTTTCTCCAGATCACCGACACCCCTCTATTCAGTCTCGACCAATACAACGGCGAGATCCGAACCACCAGGATGTTCAGTTACAGAGACCCCCGAGATCAGCACCTGGTCATCATAGCCAGAGACAATGGAGAACCTCCTCGATCCGCCACCGTGACCATCAAGATCTCCACAGTGGAGCAGGTGGTCACGCAGTTAACGGAAACCACAGAGGTTCCTATCGAATTCGACCTGATCACCGATTTAAACTTGTATTTGCTGATTGGATTGGGTTCAGTCTTGTTTCTTCTGCTCATCACCATCCTGGTCATCATCGTGCTGAAATGCCAGGAGCCCAAACCCTCACAAGCAGCTCCCCAAGGAAGGAACAGCATCGCCAGCCAGAGAAACTCGTCCACCATTGCTGATTCAACTCTCATCTCGAGCGATGCCTACTGGTACAGTCTGTTTCTGGCAGAGACTAGGAAAGGGAAGGTGGTGGTGCGGCAGCCACTTCCTAACGGAGCTGGGTTCATAGTGTCGAGTATTCCAGGAAGCGCTGCGCTGACTGAAACCAGTGCATCAAGGTCTTCCACTTTACAGGTACTGGAGTTGCTACTAATATATTTGTGACAGTGCATGAACCTTAAGTTTAGAGCTGTGCGATTTAGGGAAAATATCTAATTGCGATTTCGATTTGATTTGCGATTTAATTTCGTAGTCATGCTTCAGTTCAATATTCTGTATCATAGCTTCTGACTGCTAAAATGCAGTGTTAGATAAAAAAGGAACTGAAAAGAAAAGATATTAACTCTAACTTTTATTCAGATTTGTTAATAAATATTCAGAAATGAAACACTTATTTTTAGTCGTGAGTTATGGCATTAGTATCTCCTGTTGCATTGGTGATGTTTTTTCATATGGTGTAACAGCAGCAAACAACTGTGAAATTGGACTTTGCTGCTGCTAGCTACTAGACTTTGTCACTGGCAATACTTTTAGTTGACTTTTTAGCAGGACACTCCTCATATACAACATTTCAATGTGGTTGTGTCATTGACCCATGAACATTTCCTGCTTGTTATCAAACTATTTCATCACTGTAACAGGAGGCAATTTAATCATAACTTACTGTTAAAACAGCTATCATAACATTATTTAACAATATGTGGCTCTTTTTGGATTCTCGGAAGCTATAGAAGTTAGAAATGTAAAACAGGAAATATATAGGGACCCTTGTTTTTGTTTACATGCTTTCATGCTTGGCAAGTTTGTTTTCATTGAAATGAGCTGTATTGCAAATGCTCTGTTATTGTGATTTATTTCAGTAAGTGTGAACAGTGTTATATACAGTGCTCAGCATATATGAGTACACCCCATTTTGAAAATGAATATTTTTTTATCCATTTCCCAGTGAATATGGGTAATATATATTGGTGCATTTGAACAAAACAGATTTATTAAACAGATATATTTATTATAATACATTTAAATTTATGCAAAATATTGCAAAAAAAATACAAACTACAAAATTTCAACAAAATGTTATGAATTTTTTGTTTCTTTTGATTTTTCTTTTTGAGAATTTTATTTAATATTTTTTCTATAATATAAACTTGGGTGTACTAGTTTTTAGACCGTTATCGTAAGTTATTTTGTTAGATTAGCTACTGACTGACAATGTATATGCACAAATATAATGTTGTATAGCTTCTTACAGAAAATATTAATTTAAATGAGAGATTTGTGGGGTGTACTCACGTATGCTGAGCACTGTATATTAAACAAGTGGATTGAGACTTGCTGATAAGTCATAATCTGCTTAAAACAAACTCTGAACTAGTTTGACTCAATGCGAGTGTGAATGCAACTACAGCATGTCAAAGTTCAGAACTCTGTTGCACAAGAAAAACACTGTGACAGAGGATTTCTGCAAAGAGACTTTTTCTTTGGACTGAACAATACTAGAATGCCTACCTTCAAGTTTACCTTAAATTGCTAGCAAATTTAACTAATACTTACAAATATTTACAAATAACATAATGAACAAAACATGACAATTTCAAACAGAAAACCAAAATAGTTTTAAAATACTTCTAAAATAAGCTTAAAATGAAGTCAAAAAGTGTTTGGATATACAGGCCAATTTGTAATTAATGTAGTAGCACAAGGACACTTTACATTTGGCAAAATTAGGTTTGTTCATTCATTTATTTTATTTTCGGCTTAGTTCCTTAATCAATTAGGGGTCGCCACAGCGGAATGAACCGCCAAGGTTTGTTAGTGTTTTAAATGATAAAATAGTGCATAAAAATCAGGATTATGAAACAGTACTAAAATACTTCATGCGACGAGTCCTTGTAAACCAGTCTTCAAACATACAATAACATTTATTCTGGTCTTTTGGTCTAAAAAAATAGAAATTGTTTACAAAAGTAATGCTATAAATTAAAAAGAGCAATAAAATACATCTCTTTTTTATATGTCTAATATATAAAGATGGACAGGCAGTGCTAATGCATCAGAATGTGTCTAAATTTGGATGTGAGTGGGATGCGAGTCTGACATGCAGTACTGCTGGTGTGAAGTAGAAGAAGAGTGAGATATGAGGACTGGCACTCAGATGTTTTGCACATATTTTACAAATGTGCTGTGACAGAAAGGATGATTCTTACTTTCTTATATGAAATATTTAAAGTGAAGTAAGTTTAAAGTTTCAGAGTGTTTGTGATCAGTCCAAATCTGTCCTAGAAAGAGGTTAATGTACAGTAAGCCTCTTTATACACTCAAAAAAAAGCTTTTGCTGCTTTTTCAAACTACTTAAATTTCAACTCATTCACTTTCATCTTTAGAAATGAGTTGAAACAACACAATTCTTACATTTTTGGGGGACAATTTAATTGTTTTATGTTCAATCCAGCTAAATTTGTAAAAAAGTTAACTTAATTGATTTGTATTGGGACAACACAAAGGAATTGTGTGGAACCCAGCATTTTAACAGTGTACAGTAAGCAGTCATGAACACATCTGTAGTTCTGATAGTTCAATTGTCACCTTCACTCAATCCACATCTAGGCTTTTAAATCATTAATGATTGCAATAAATTGTTGCCATTTTTCCAAAAACTGTTCTCCCCTACTTCTGATTTTGTATTTAATTCTCTCAGGTTTAAAAAAGAGGACCAAATCTTTGAGCCACAATGAAATAGATGGGGACTGTGGGAGGTCCAAGACAACAGTTTTCTGCATCTAGCAAGAAGACATACAAAAGCCACAATGTCAGCGTGTGTCCGGTTTAAAGGCTGACACTGAAAGGGAACACCAAAGATTGAGATTAAAGGGCAAACAGATAACTTGACCCCCAGAATATCAGAAACGATTTTAAAAAAAGTAATCCAATAGTTTTGCAACTTGGGACAAAATACAAACATATGACTAAGCCCACATGAAATCTGCGCACGCAGATTCCGCAGATTTTCAGCCCATCATTGAGTCTATTTATTTACTCGTGTTAATGTGTGTAAATTTATTTTTATTCAGTTTTTAAATTAATTTCAGTATTGATGTTGACTAATATAAAAATTTTCATACGCGTTATTTACAATACAGTTTGTAATGTATTATTTTCTGTCTTTTAGTAAATGTATTATATAAGAGACTTGCTTTGTTTATCAATTTAGTGGATCTAATTGCATTTGCATTGTAAGCATTCAATAAAAGTAAAAAAAAAAAAAGGTATTATTGTCTAATTTCATATATTAAGTTTTTGGTTATGATACTACTACTCAAAATCATTCCACATAAGTCTGCAGATTTTTTACAAAATTCTGCACAGAAATAGCAAAAAAATTCTGTCTGGCCCTACATATGAAGGTTACATGGTGAAAGTTTACATTTATCACACATATCTGAAACATTTGGATATATTTTAGAAAGTTTGGCCTTTGAGAGATGAGCTCTGTGAACTGTTTTAAATTGTATAAAACTGAGTCTAGTGCACGAAGTGGAGGTGTGCACATTGTCTAATACTGCACTCCAGTAGTCGTCTTCAAACTCTAAGTCAAGTTCCTCTTCCCAGGCCCTGATAGCTTTAATGTTATGAGAGTTATCCTTTGACAAGAAAATTGCATATATCTTAGAAATGATCCCACTCATATGAGGATTCAGTTCAATGCATATCTTTGCATTAATAACTGTTAAAATTGAAAAATGTATTTTAAAAATATCCTAGCCACATTAAACGCAATGAATTAATTTGAATAGAACACACAGATTAGCTTGGTTATATTTGAAGTTCCAATCAAAGTATGACAAGCATTGATGTGCTCAGCAGGTCTGCAGCCTTGACTCTGTTTGATTAATTATGTTTCCATCTATTGCCAGGAGTCCAGCAGTGATTTACCGTGAACTGGACACGTTGACTGATGGATTACAAACTTCCGCACACAGTCTATTCATCCACCGGGACAGACTGATCTTCTTTTCCTTCGTTTTCAGGGTTTCATTCAATTCAAGACTATGACGGACCTACTTTGAAACCATTTTTTTGTGTAGCTTTTAATATTCTTTTATTTTTTAGGTGTTTATTGTTTTATTTTTCATCATCCTCCATGCTCTTGCACAGCTTGTGTCACACAGGAAAGTTTGTTCAGTTATTTTCCCCATCCACAGTTCTTCTGCCTTTACTTTTTACATATTACATTTGAATGGACTGTTTGGATATCAAGACCAGCATTGTGTCAGATCTCATATTTGTGGCGACTGTAACAACTATATGTCAGCCACTTGTAACCACATCGAGCATGACCTTGCATGGCTAAGACAAACAATGGACCTTTTGTATCTACAAGATTTCTAAATAGACTCTATGACAGAAGAGAGAAGCTATTCTTCGTGACTACCAGAACTTTTACCTTTTTGTGGTTCCAGTTACAAATGAACTACAAAACCAGCTGGGAAAGAGATTGTAAAGATTGACTTCTGGTAGGAACGATGCTCTATTTTTACATTGAGAAAGCTTTGATCAAATGAGCACAATCTAATGAGCCAGGCATTGTTTATACCTCAAAACAGTTGGTTTTGACAGCTATGTGGTGCACATGTATAATAGATCCATGTTAATTTTTTCTCCAGTCTACCAAATGGTATAACGTACCTGAATATTGATTTTCCCTGATAGGAATTTTAAACATTTTTGAAGTCTTAAGCCCAAAGTATACTTTGCTTTGTAAGTGAATGTGAGGATCTACAGTGAGTTTGACACATTTTGTCATTAGAATAATAGGCGTATATTGTTAAAGCAAATTCTGTGTCTGGAAATCAGATTTCTATGAACAATACTTATAATCATCAGAATGTCTTTATAGGGAACCATCAAAAAATATTATTTGAAACTGCTAACAAATGTAACAAAAAAATGAGACATAGGGGGTAAAAGAAAAACATTGAACATGCCAAACAGAACTGAGTGCATGTATGTACAAGACATTAAAATTTAAAACGGCTAACCATTCAACTATACATTTACAAAACAAAGTGTACTTTGGGCTTTAGAATTACACTGTGTCTACACTCAGAGTTGCTTGTGTTGCTTTGTGCTGCAACAGCTAGAAGCTTTTACACTGGTGAATGTTTCAAGTCTATTTGTTCTTCGCTTCAGAAATAACATGAGCACTTGGAGTTCATCAGAGAAAAGAAAGCTTAAGATGTCCTGCCAGATCCAGTGAAGATAAAATCACAGATTTTACAATCTTTTAGATCACCTTTCTACTATCTTCCGACTGCCACATATTCTTGGCACATTTCCCCCCCTAGTGACTGTCACACTGAAGTTTACAACTGGCCTTGGCTCATTCATCATGGTAAACGTAATGCATTTCATGAATAATCACACAAAACACATGACCTAATTGTGTCGGAAATAGGATAAACAATTTTTTTTTGCACAGTGTAGCTTTATTGAGGAAATGAACTACTCACGAAGCACTTCAAATCATACAATTGAAATGAATATGATAGAACGGATATAACAGGTTAATATATTCAATTAAATTTAATGTTGTCAGTTGTGTCTAACAATATATTTTTTGCAACTTTTGGTTACATTTGTATAGCGCTTTTCTGGACACTCAAATCTCTTTACACATTAGGAGGCCATGATGAACAGAGGCCAGTGGGCAAATTTGGCCAGTATGCCCTATTCTTTTTTTGAAGGACATCCAGGGATTTTTAATGACTACAGAAAGTCAGGACCTAGGTTTAACATCTCATCCGAAAGATATCACTCACTGCTCAGTATAGTGTCCCCATCAATATACTGGGGCACTAGGACCCACACAGAATGCAGGTTGAGTGCCCCCTCCTGGCCTCACTAACACCACTTCCAACAGCAACCTAGCTTTCCCTTGTGGTCCCCCATCCAGGTACTGACCAGGCACAGGCCGGCTTAGCTTCAGTGGGCGACCATGTGAGAGTTGCAGAGATCTAGCTAATGGCCAAACATTTGGTAATGTACAAATTCTACTTTAAAAAATAAGTTGGTAAAATTAAAAGAATTAAGTAAGGTTCAACAAAAGCATATGCAACCGATTACAACTCCCAGAGCTCACAACCAGTCTTATCTTTACAGTTTTATCAGTTAGTTATAAAACAGTGGAGATAATATGGAAATTTAAATCCATAACCCAACTGTTTTTCTTCATGGGTTTGATTATAAAACACAACATCCGGTTGTGTGGTCGCATGTGGTTTAGCTGCAAAATTCATATATTTCAATGCATCCAAAGCTCAAGTCAGACTTAAAAACTCTAGCACATATGGCTAAAACTTCAATTTTACTACTCTCTAATGAAAATCCAAAGTGATTTTTGGCGACAGCTGAAAAGTGGCTTTATTGTCCTTAGTTGTGTTGTATAATGCTGCTTGCGTCCATGTAAACACAGTGTAATTCTATGAAGAGTAATTATAACATCAGTATTGAAACAGCCATAGTGATATTTATAGAATATATATATATATATATATATATATATATATATATATATATATATATATATATATATATATATACAGTGCTCAGCATAATTGAGTACACCCCATTTTGAAAATGAATATCTTTATCCATTTCTCAGTGAATATGGGTGATTTATTTTGGTGCATTTACACAAAACAGACTTCATAAACAGATAAATTTATTAAAATATTATTTTAGTCACCAAACATATTCAGAAATTGAAAGATAATACAACTAAATGTTTCTATTTTTTGCTTTAAATTTTTCCTCTTTTTTTATTTATTTATATTAATATTTTTTCTATAACATATACATTTGTGTGAACTAGCTTTTAGACGTTTGTCGTAAGTTACTTTGTTAGATAAGCTCCAGATTTGGCTTCAGCACTGACTAATCTAATGTACATGCACAAATATAAGATTGTATAGCTTCCTATTAAAAATATGAGTTGATAAGATAGATTGTGAAGGGTGTACTTATATATGCTGAGCACTGTTATATATATTTGGAAAATTCAGATGCTAAAGTGCCATTTGAATTTTTTATTACCATTTTTCTCAGGCTCGTGTGTAAGTTCAGTTTTGTGGCAATGACTTTGTTCTTTTCAAAGCATTTAAAGTGAACATAAACAAAGGAGATGAGAAAAAAAAGCTCCTCATTCAACACAATATCCATTGTACAATGTGCAAAAACAACAAAGCATTTATGAATCTACCTTTTTGCAGACATATGTAGCCAGTGCTCAAACATCACATTGGGACAAATAATTGACATCAATAATAGGCTATACAATTTTTGTATAAGAATCAACAATTGTACTGTTCGTTGTCATTTTGGCCTTGTTTACTAAAGATTTTGAGGTTTATATTGTTTTGTATTTTAAAGATATGAAATGCTTGTTAGTGTATGTAATGCTGCTTCTTCTATGACGACACTGCAATTTTTGAAGCCATTAATATTTGTGGTGAGATATTTGAATTTTTTCATAACTTAGACGTAATTCTATCATCACAGAAATAAAATCAGCAGTCATTTCCTAGTAAATTCTTGCTGCTAAAGAGAAAGTGTGAAGCTGGGAGGAATGAGAATAGTGCAACAAAATGTGTAGGAGGCTCAAGGAGAAACAGAGACAGAGAAAATCAGTAATATAGGTCACTTGAAACATGCGATCTGTATTTAGATGGAAACACAGAACAACACTATACATGATCCTTAACACTGACAGCCATGTAATTTAGTCTACCTTCCTGAAAGACGAGTTAGAGTTGTGCTCAGCAGATTTGAGAACTGAAACTGCTTTATGCCTTTAGCTGTTTGCTTCAGGGCAGAGAAAAGTGTGCCTGAAATTCGAAATGATGGTAATACATTATCATAATCTGATTAACATGCCTTGAGTTATTTTTTTGCGTATATATTTGCTTTCTGTTGCCTTATATGCGAAATGTCCTTATGCAAACAATGCCTTTTTTGTCCTTGCTGGACTTTATGGTTTGCGCTTTGCTTGTAAATACAGCAAATGTGAATAAAATCTTTTTCAGGATATTTCTGACTCACTGTTTTGTGTTGTGCAAGTGTGTGTGAGGATGTGTGATTGCATTATGACAAAACTCTGTTTCATTGATGCTGACCTAGGCAACACTGTCTCCATGGAAACAGTCGCCATGGCAACCCCTTCATCTCTTCAGAGTTAAAAAGCACAGCATTTTAAACCAACTCATATTGTGGGTTTCTGCACTTTGGCTTTTCTTAAAGACACACACATGCAGAGTCACATAGAAAAGTACTGTATTATTCGGCCTTCATAAATACAAATAACAGGATATAGTTATTTTATATAGTCATCTCAGTATTGTATCAAACGTCTGATAATGGATTGTCATTACTTATTAATGAGCAAATGTGAAGCCATTTCAAAGTTTTAAAAGTTACCACCCTTCAGTATAAATAATAATAAAAACAAATAAAATGTTATAAAATACACTATGATATAACTATTTTGTTTTATTATTATTATCATTATTATTATTAATAAACTGACTAATTCTGACCAGTAGACTCATGACACTCATAATAGCTCAAAAATATTTACATTCATGAAATTGCATATTTATTTCTAACAAATCAACTTAAATATTATTAATTTTTCAAACTAAAAAACATATATTTTTTTAACTACACTGTAAAGAATGATTCTGCATTTTACTTTTTTCAACATGATTTTGTAAGTTGAAACAACAAAGTTTTCGCTGTCTCAACTTGTCTGTAATAAAGTGTTTATCAACACATGCTGAATCAACATTCTTTAAGTTGCGTACCATACCTCCAATCCAGCAGGTGGTGGAATATGCACCATTAAGTCAGTTTGTCAACTGTCAGTTAAAACACCAGAAGTCAGACACATGGGATATTTGACAGCAGATTTTTTTTAATTATTCAATCATCACATTTGGTAAGTAATGCTTCTTCAAATTTGTGTTATAACTGGTAAAATGACAATATATGAACTGATTATCAATGTATTGCTCCCAGTAAATGTTTCTAGAGCAGATTAGACCTTTGCTAATACAGGTGGCCACATTTATAAAGCTTTGTAAAGTTTGTTTTAGGTTTGAATTTGCAATTTCTCAATATGTGTATACATATAGCACTTTTCTATTTTTTCCCTGATTAGTCTACTACAGGTATTTTTATATAGATTATAATGGATCTCCCATTTATATACAATATAAAATATTTTCAAAAAATAGTATCAGTCATTTATTTAAATGTACTTTTCTTATTCTAAAGGTTGTTCCCAGAGAGCAGACTGGCTTATTAAAGATGAGATTTTACTAGTATTTCCATTTATAAACCAGTAGTCAAAGTTTTAAGAACAAATATTTGCAATAATTTACCCAAATTTGATTTTCTCATTCTTAAGGTTGCAGCACATTCCCAGAAGCCAGGTTGACTTACAACAGGTGAGATTTTATTAAACATCTCTTTGTTCGTATATAATTAGACTAATATTTAAGAAAAATATTTTCAAACATTCACATAAATGCCATATTTCAAAGAATTAGTGATTACTCTGATCTTGATTGTGTACACAATTTATTAAATATGTTTTGCCTTTATTTTTTCTTTTCTTCATAGAATTACTCCAAGCAGTGTGGGGCATTTGGTGTTGATAAATTAAGTGAAGCTGCGAGTGTCACTACAACCAATCAACTAATTGTCATAAGACACTGAAAGCTGAAGCACTGCCATAATGCAAGTTTCAAGAGTTCACACTTAGCTGATGATTGATTATAAAGCTTGTTTGGGATGCTTTCTTGGGAGAGAACCCTGAGCTCAAAAGATCTTCGAACCCAGGGCTCCCTCCTGTTTGCAAGGCGAGAGGGGAGTTTGAGCTTAGGTAGATCTTGAGAACTCCCCTGCTGTTGTAGCTAATGAACAGATAGTGATTGCTCTTAAGAGATAACTACTTACTAGGAGCATGTCTATGGTGCCGATTTGAATTAGTCAATT
Organism: Danio aesculapii; assembly: GCF_903798145.1. Taxonomy (NCBI): domain Eukaryota; kingdom Metazoa; phylum Chordata; class Actinopteri; order Cypriniformes; family Danionidae; genus Danio; species Danio aesculapii. The sequence continues at coordinate 21,694,915 of NC_079444.1, forward strand.
AACTTAAGTTGCATGTTTTTGGACGGTGGGAGGAAACCGGGGAACCCGGGGGAAACCCACGTGAGCACAGGGAGAACGTGTAAACTCCGCACAGAAACGTCAGCTGGCTTGGTAAAAACTAGAACCAGTGAAATTCTTGCTGTGAGGCAACAGTGCTAACCACTGGGTTACCGTGCCACCCATCTTGTAAAGGAGGAAGAGTAGGGGTGGAAGGGGGGATCTTCAAAACGAAGATGGCTGTTATCTTGAACTTAGGGTATTTATAGTGGCTAT